>NW_027273864.1:25317500-25342500 GCF_046630095.1 Trachinotus anak
ATTCCTTTAGCTATTACGCTATTTTTTCACCACACACACACACACACACACACACACACACACACACACACACACACACACACACACACACACTTCATGCCGCCCTATTTCAGGCTGCATTCTCCTCCCTTTCTGCTCTCCCTTTTTTTTTAAATCCCCCTTGCCACAGGAAACAACAACAACCTCCAAGCGAGCTGCCTACACGCTGAAAAGGGCAAATTTTGATGAAGATTTGGATCATGCAATCACACAGTCGATATACGTCTTTGCTCTTTTTTACGCAGTTTTCTTTGAGGGGAATCAGCCCCTTTAATGACAGCACTCATATTTGACACTTTTCTGGTGGTTTATGGGAAGTGTTGATACCAGCCAATCAGAAGAGAGGCTCTGAGCCATTCTTCTGATTGGCTGACTGTTTTCTCAGTGATCTAATAAAAATATAACATACTTTGAGTAAACACTCAGAGAAACCAAATTCTGCAAGGTTGGATGGTGGTTCTGGGTAGATCAAGATGGGGAAATGGCTGAGAGCGATGACTGCTTTGTTGTGACATCACAAAGTTACAGAAGTCCTGACGGCTTGTTTTAAGACTCGGTTTCTGAATACAGGCTGTGTGCATTTCTCTGTGCACTGAGCACTTTCATACTTTCACAGTATTAATACAGAACCTTGGACCTGCTTTATAATCAAAAAACTCATTTTACATAATATGGGACCTTTAGCAGGTGGTTTGTATATGAACTTATATCTTAGTGAAAGCATTTTACCTGCTACTCTCCAGGTAGTTTTGTTCCTATTTCTCTGCTGCTTTGGATGAATCTGTTCCCATTTTCAAGTGGCAGCACACACAGAAAATAATTTTCCTGTTTACCCCTGAAAACTGAACTGAGCTACAGAACAGCTTCATAATAAAAAAAAGAAATAAATAGATTTCAGTTCATGGAAGTAATAAGTGTAATGGAAAGGTTATAGGGTTTTGCATGAATGATATTCAGACATATGAAAAATCTAAGAATCCAACACTCTTCATGGTTTGAATGCAGTGGTTGTCTGTACATTGTAAATGGATATAAATTAAATACTAGACCAAACAGTTAAAGGATGCCACCTGCATATCAAAGTGATCAAATCATTATTTCTTATGCAAGGTCAGTGCAGAACAAAAGAATACATGTGTCTGAGGAAAAGCAAATTTCAGTCACTCGGTATTTGGGCAATATTTCAACTCCCACTTGGTCTTTCTCAGGAAATAATAGAAAGAAGTATATTTGCATGGCACTTGCAAGGTTAACAAAGCAGAAAAAAAGAACAATCTCAGTAATCTGCTTAAATGAAAGGAAGATTTGTGCTGCTGACACCAACAACACCCGCAAGAGCTGACTCAGAAAGCATGTTGGGCTCCCAGCAAACAAATTAACAATGCTACTCCTGCAGAACAAGAGAAATAATAAGGTGTCACTTAAACACGTGCCCATACTAAATGAGCTTTCAGTTGAGTCTGATGAGAATAATGTCAATGGATAGTCCACTGAATATTTACAAGGGCAGGCTGATGAAGACTCAAAGGAGAATTAAAAACAAAACAGGATGATTTTATTGTTAATAAATAATCAATCACAGAGAAAGCCTTGAAAAGACGGGGCCCATTGTTAAAAAGCCCTTATATCATGAGTGGAGCCACTTCTACACATCGAAACAAGGACGCCATCACAGGCCTGTACTTAGCCAGTAAATGTCTTACCTGCAGTACTTCTGATGGAGAATACTGGTTCATTCAAGATCCCACATCTCACACTTTTCTGGTGTTTTATTTGAAGTTTTTATATTAATAAGAAGATGTGTTTGTGGTTTTAAGTACCAAAAAACCTAACCCTAATCCTAACCACCAATAAATGCAAATGGCGAAGGACAGTCAGCATTGAAATGAGCCGAACAGTTGGTTAAATTATGTTTCAGTATTTCATAAACAAAATCAACTTTACCCCCCCAGTAATATTACTCTCCCATAGGGAAGGCTGTGCAATGATATATTGGCTTCCTGACATCCAACTGCTTGGGTTTTAGTGTGATAGGCTGTACAGTAAATAGAAATGGATGTCGCCCCTGTGACGTCATCCACAGGTTCTTACAGAGCGGTTTTGAAGCTCAGAGTGGGCTGCTTTGCCTGATTCCACCTAACTCCCAGCTAACCAAAAAATAGGCAAAGACGTGGGACGTGTGTGGAGCCGCGGCTTCAGTGCATGCTCACCTACCTAACGCTCAAATTATGTACAACTTTAAGCCTTAATAAAAAACAGCTGAATTTTATAAAAATTCACTCTGTACAGTTGTCATGAAGAGGGAAATTAGCTATAGAGACAAACAAGTGGCCATGAGAGGAACTGCATTTTTTACGCTTCCATGTTCATTTTTTAGGAGGTTGCTATAGTTTTGTGTTAATTAAGTTAAAACAACAACAACAACAACAAAAAAAACAGGTTGGCCTATGGATACCAGTGCGCCGTGCCATGGATACTCGAGGAGAGATACCACTTACAGAATTCTCTGACACCATGGGAAGCAGCAGATAGGAGAAGACAGAGGAAGACGCTTCAGCAGAAGCTATAGATCAAAGTATCATAACCAGCGTGACATGTAGAGTTTGTATTCGTTTCCTGTTGTATCACCACAGGCTACGCCTCCACTCTTTCTGGCTGCTGGACTGCAGTTTGCGATATCAACCGACTACAGCAGAAACATTAAAAACCAATCAGCTACAGCTTAGAGAAGAGGGCTGGAGGGAGGGACAGCAGATTACAGATGCATTGCTAAAGTACACGGAGGTGCTTAAATGCAACTGTCTTATTCATATACACAGGCACTAACACACAGAGTTAGACCCACAAGAATTCATAGTAAGTGCTGAGAGGGTTGATGATAAAATGCATTGGAATTAGCATGCATGTCTGTGTGTGTGTGCATAATCGAGACAGCTGGTGTGGCAAAGTTTATAGACTTCCAGACCCTGGTAAGCAGTATGTGTGTGTGTGTGTGTGTGTGTGTGTGGGTGGGTGTGTGTGTGGGTGGGTGTGCACGCAGGGTACAGGGATAGGCAGAGAAGTCTTCCCTTGGGCAGCTTTAGGGCAGACGGTGTGTGCATTGTTATACTGCTATCTTTGAGAGGACCAATTTGAGCTGCATAGTGCGAGGACATTTTGGCCTTTCATCACTTTTTCAAAGTGCTGGTTAACCTTTGTTTTACTTGCTTGTTATTTGGGCTGCGTCAGACTCCGTTGCTGTGTGTGTATGAAAATTAAGAATTACAAAATCAACCTTCTTAAAAAACCAATATGTAGAAATGCATTAAAGTGACCCAGACTCAGATTACATCACTTTTATTTGGCATCAAATCAATTGAATCACAGACGGTTTAAACTTTCTGTCCGAACTGTGAATAAAAGTCATAAAACTCCAATAACAGAAATCCAAATGGACTTTTTATATAGTGCTGTGTAAAAAGTACTGTGCAGTGCAGACACAAAACATAATGAAAATCTGCTGCTTTAACCAGATGTTAAAGCTGGTGTCTCTGGGAAGACGTTACGCATAATTTTCTGCTGTGGAAAAAAATCAGGTTTAGCCGATAAACTATTCTCATAAAATTAGTCATTAAGGCCAATTACAAGTATGGATTTTGAGGCGTTATGGTCTTCAGGACGCCAACTAAGGTTAAAGGTTAAGATCTTTAGATTAGAGCTTGTGCGTTAAGTAAGTGAGGGTCCTCATAATCTGCTGCAGATAAGACCTTTGGGCTAGTTTTTTTTACAGAAGGGGGGGTTTCGTTTTGACGTGAGGACAAGCATGTGTGATGTGAAGCCACTCTCTCCCCCTCTCTCCCTCTCTCTCTCTCTCTGTGTGTCTCTGTCTCTCTGTCTCCCTCACACACACACAAACTGATTTTGTTCCTGAGGGGCTGGCGGTGACTCCATCAGTCAGTCAGTCAGTCAGTCAATCAGCCTCAGAAAGGACACTGACTGCATATCTGTTCAAACTCTTCACACTCATTTTACAGATACATCATCTGCTGTGAAAAACACATCTGGCAACAATTAACACAACAACCCAGCCTGACATTAAGCTGATATTTAAAATGTCATCAATCTTGAGAAAAACTGTAGTTGCAGGTGTCTTTTACACCTTTTTTTTTACTCATCATGACCTTGTCTCTGTTGCCGGTGAGCTGCTGCGGTTTGGGACAAATCCCAACCATCGATCTCATGCAGCTCAGACTTGACTTGAAGTCCAGAGTCAAACCCCCTGTCGTTTCCCCTCTAACGAACTGACACTCCGGCACCAGTTCATTGTTTTGAGAGGCGTCTCGACAGCTATCACCACGAAATCTCCCTAATTATCCACTCGCTAATAACGCATCGTTGTCTTGGGCATTTTCTGTTTGTTTCTCATCAAAGCTAATGATGTTATTCTGAGGTCAGCGGCCATGTTTCACCCACCAGAAGGAAACAGCAGATTGTCTTTGCTCAGATCAATAGCTCAGAAAGCCTCGTCTCTCCCTCTCTCTCTCTGCTTTTCTTCCTCGTTCTCTCTTGTCTCGCTGTCTTGATGATGTCATGCTGAAGAAAAGGTAAACGAGCCAGCACCTTCAGTCAGTAATTTCGAAGAGGAAAACAAATACCGCTTTCATTAGGGAAAGCATAAATGATTTTTTTCATAACTTCCATCACTTTCCTTCTTCCTCTCCTTTCCTTTTCCTGTTTTCTCATCCCTTCTTTCACTCTCATGTATCATACCCATCCCTCACGCAATTTGCCATCTTATTTCCTCTGTTTTGGTTTGTTCTCCTGCACGTTCACATGCATATAAATCAACTGATTAGAGTGAATTCCCATATTAAAGTAATGAAGTTCAAATCAGGACTGCATAGTGACTTCATTCTCTGTTAATATGCTCTTCGTGTTGTTGGTTTTTAGAGCAATTCTGGTGCAATCTCTGTTATTTGCAGAGGTGGATGCAAAATGGATTAGCTGTAACATGAAAGCTGTTTTGCTCCCCCCTCCCAGCCAACCCACCACCACACCTGCGCCGTCATCTCTCTTTAAAAAAGTATCATTTTGAATCTGGTTCAGAACTTGAAATGTGGCTCATTTGCTGAATCAAAACAGCAAAAGCAAACATACTTAAAGTTTCACAAATCAATATTTCTATATCATTTAATGGCTATGAATAAAAGATTCTGTGGTTCCACTTGGCTGCATGTTAGCCAATTGTTTTGTTTCCACAAGCTGACTTCATGTTTGTTTTAGGTTTGTTTGGCTTCTGCACATTTTCAAAAATCCAAGTAGAAACTGATGTATTGATAAAAACAAAATGCATTTTGTACATGAAACATGCGACATCAAGTTATAATAAGTAACTCACACAAATGTCTAAAAACCACTGGACCTTATATATGTTTTGAATTGTGTAATCAAATGTTTCCATCAATTCTCAAACCAGAGGAATAATGATCTTAATCATTGTAATAGTCCCTTTCACTTGGTCACCTGTCAATGATGTGTCAGTGTTGTGGTTGTTGTCTGCCAGAAACTCAAAATTGACTTTTATCCAGTTTTAAGCCCCATTTTTAAGACACACTTTTTCCACCTTGGTTGTTTTCAACTATATATTTCAACTGGATGAAGGATTTAAGACACCGGACGTCTGGATCTTAAGTTATCAGAGAAAAACAGCCAAGAAAATGTTAGACACCTCTGCTCCCAAACTCTCCGAGATGTCCTGTGTCCACTGCTTTATTCAGTATTTCAACTGGTTTTGATCTCCTGGTCTGTTTGTTATGGAGAGGAGGAGACCTCTGTGGATGATTCAGCAGCTGGTAAAAACCTCCTGAACGTCTGGGTCATAAGTTATCAGAGACACATTTGAAACAAAGGTTAACTGTGGTCTCAGCTCCCAGCCCTACCCTGATGTCTCGTGTTCACCTTAGCATTGGCAAAAAACTGACTTTAAATGTGAAACTGTATTATTCAGTGTTTCTATTGGTTATAATCACTAGGTCTTCAGGCTTTTTTTGCTCTGGAGAGAAGGAGACCTCTGTGGATAATACAGGTCCAGGTAAAAAAAAAAAAACTCCTGAACCACTGACACTGAAAGAATCTAACCCAGGAGAAGCTGACAGCAATGGTGGTAAAGACAACAACTCCCATGATCCCATGCTCCTTCATGACGTCTTCCAATTGTGTTGATTGACAGACCCGTAGTGGCAGAAACATACATACATGAACATTCATGTACACTGGGCATGCTCGAATCGGTGTAAACAGGAAACAGATATTTTACAAACTAGGAAAGCAAAGGCAGTTGTAGCGTTAACATGCAGAATTTAACTGCACAACAGCTGCTAGCAAAGACAACAGGTCAGTAACACTCATCATGTGTTATTCATGCTGCTTTCATCACTGCTAATCAAGGCTGATAAGACCCAGTAAGTGAGTGACTGGATGTGTCTACATCATTGTTTCTACAGTCTCCAGTTTTGCCCGTCCAGACTACAGTGCAACCCTGGCGCAAACAGCGTATCCAAAGCTCTCCATTTTTGGGGCATTTATCAACCCCACAAGAGATTAAATGCCTGGGACTCCCCACAGACAACATCTTTCCAGAACGTGATTCCAGTTGCCTACGTGTATCACTCAGAAACATCAGGTGGGTGCGGAGCAATGAGGAGACTGGAGTCTTCCTCACATTATTACATGAAACAAACAGAAATGTCAGATTTCCTTCATGTTTCCCACATGGTTGTCCATCATCTTTTCATGACCTCATCAGTGGTTTAATGGCAGCGACTGAAGAATCAGCTCCACCGGCTGTTTATCTCGAAGCACGCAGCTCCTTATATTAGTGGATGGAAACGTTTCACATTTACTTCTGTCAGTTTTCTGGAAACTCAGTTCACATTTCCACTACAGGGGCAGTGGATATTATCAGAGTAGCCTTTTGCCTCCGTGGTTATCATCAAGGGTTTATCTTTGTATAGATACACATACATATGTGCTGTGCAGAGTGTGCGTGTATCCAGTGCAGGTCGTATAATGTTAATAAATCATCAGATCACCTTCCTCCTCCTATTGCATTCATGTCCGTTTCATCTGCACAGAGAGTTTTGTGCCTCGGCTTTTAGAGCCACTTCAGCTGATTGACTGGAGACATTTTATTTTTATACAGCAGCAGACACGTCACACATCCTGTCCTTCTTTTCTTCCCCTCTTCCTTCCTCCCTCACTTCTTTTTTTTTTCTGTCTGACTGTGTCTTACTCATTCTTCTCTTCTTTTACTTCCTCTATTGGCATCTTAAAAACCAGACTTGTCCAGTGGCAGTGTTTTTTTTAATCTATAATATTCCACCTCCTACTTCTCAGTCTTCTTGCTCTTTCCTTATCTTTCAGTAACAAGTCTGAGTCAAGTCCGCATGTCTTCAGATTTGATCAAAGAGGAATGCGGTGGTTCGCTCTCTGAGGCACATGACCACTCAGCCTGTAGTGCACACAACAACAAATCAGTACACAAACCCACTGAGATCACAGGATAGCTGTATTTAGACATGCTTAGCTTGTTATGAACTCAGATGAAAAACTTATTTTCAGGCCATGAAATTAAACCAGCTCTTGCTGGAGGCCGGTGGTTTTTGGGAGAACTGATGAATGAGATCTGGAGACAGATTCTCGACACCACGCACGAATTTTCACCGATATTTTACCTCAGGTGTCAAGGAGAGCTTAACGATTCCCGGGCGGCTGGCTCTCTTTTTCTCTTTTCAGTTTCTACCTTTAAATCCAAGGACTTACCAGCATCAGAGTTATCTTCAGGGACTACTAATCTGTTGGGTAAAACTGATCCATCACTGTGGAGATTTCCACATTAGGCTCTAAACATTCACTTTTGTTAGAGAAGTTCTGCTCCCCATTTTGTGTCACCTTTTAAAGGATGGATGTAGTCCAAAAATGGATGTGAACAGCAGTTGTGATTCCATTTATATCACACTGGGTGTGTAGATGTTAAGACCCTCATGTGCGTGCGCTGAAGTCCGCTACTTCAGGGTCACTATCTGATTTCTGCATTTACTTAAGAAAGAAATGATCGATCCTCATTGCAAATATTTTAGGATTCAAGTTGTGTTGATCATCACAGTGGCCCTGAGAGCTCAACACAAGCAAATCCAGAAAACATCGTGCTGCAAATTCTCACAATACAACAGAAGTGTTTCCAGGGGGATGCTAAAAAGTGATGAACCCACCTGGGACTCACTTGCTGATCAATGTTTTGTGTCTTCTGAAGTTAAAAGCATTGAACAACAAATGCACATTTATATATTATAACTCATGTATATATCAATGCAAGTGCATCCCAGCCGGGTTCATCACTCTTTTGTGTCCCCTGGAAACATGTCCGTTGAAGATGATGAAGTTTTCTGAATTAGTTTGGGTTTTCTTAAATTGCAGTGTCTTGAGCTCTCAGGGCCACCGTACAACACAAAACCAAAAGACAGAAAATTCAACCAGCACTGTCTAAATATTTTATTGATTGACATATTTGTGACTTGCCACATATGTTCATTATCAACGCATCCTCATTATGCTAATAGAAAAAAAATGTAACCCAGTTGCAGATGAATTTTGTACAAAACATATTTGAAACGTTTAGTTGTATAGAAATGTAATATTTCTGGGACAGCGTTGCTTAAAAGTGACATATTTTGAAATATTACAAATTCTGAATAAAACATTTATCATAATATTAGCACTTAGTGCAGCATTTGTGTGTTCCACTGGAATACATCAAACATATCTCACATAAAACACGTTAAACAATAGCTAATACTGTTAGTTTATGATGGGAGTTTGTTAAGAATCATTAATGTGGGGCGGCTGCTTAAGTCTGTGCCAAGAATGTGTTTCAAGCTTTGCAAACAAGCTAAAAAGATGGAAAATATGGCGAATATGAATCATTTTAAATGATGCACTCTGAGAAGCGTACGTTCTGTGGCTGCATCGTCTGAACTGCAGAGTGACAGCGAGGAGGATTTGAAGAGGACGAGCTCGACTGTTCCCCTCGGCAGAGATTACATTTTATGATCAGAAGCAGGGTAGTCGGAAGCACGCACGCACACTCTCACACACACACACACACACACACACACAGAGTAGAAAATTACATGTGACGTCTAATAATTCAGACTGAGGTGAGGTGTTGATGACAATGTGTCGTCTGGGTTGAGTAATACAGCTTAATAAGCACTTAAAACATGTCCTTCAATTAGACGACTGCAACTACAAATCCATCCATAGTTGCCGGCTGAAGTCGCATCCTGCTTTGCTGCCTCTTTGTGTGCACGTCTGACTGTTTATGTGTGGGTGTGTGATTCTGACACTTTCATTGCAGGTCTTCCAGAGTCACTCTTCAAACAAGCCAGGTGCCTATTTTGTACGCAGAAATAGTTTTTGCTTGCTGTAATCATTCTTCCTGTTCACAACAACCATGAAGTGACCCCTTCTCTGTCCTTTCCTTCCTTTTCTTATCAGCAAAAAATGCACTGGTTCCAGCTTCTCCAATGTGAATATTTTACAGTTTACATGATCTTCAGTGGCAGTCAACTGAATCTTTTTGGGTTTCAAACTGTTGGTTAGACAAAAGAAATACTAGGAAGTCACCATGTTCTTCTGGAACTTGATTGACACTTTTGCACAATTTGCTGACATTTTAACATCCACATGATTAATGGAGAAAACAATCAGTAGATTAATTAATAGGGAAAATAATAATTAGGGACAAAATCCACAGTATTTTACAGTACATAACTCCACAGAGAGTATTTCTATGATGAGCTGCAGCACAGAGACAGTAACAGAACAACAGAGTGTTTAACTTTGAAAAATACTCACTTGTTTTGTCTAAAGCTACGTACACACTTTTTTTTTTTTTAAAGGTCCCATATTGTATAAAGTGAAGTCTTTTTTTTGATTTGATTATAGATCTGGTCTAGGTTCTATATTAATACTGTGAAAGTATCAAAGTACACAGAGAAATGCACACAGCCTGTATTCAGAAACTGAGCCTTAAAATGAGCCGTCAGGACTTCTGTAACTTTGTGATGTCACAACAAAGCAGTCACCACCCTCTGCTATCCCTGCAGCACGTAACCACCGGGACCCACCATCCTTTTTTTTTTGAAGTCTGTGGATTTTGTTTTCCATCTATTAAACCTGAAGTGCATCCACTCAGTAGCCAGTAAGAATAGGAGGAATGATTACAGCAAGCAAAAACGATTACATACATACATACATATGGACACGTGACTATTGTTTTAAGATGGACATGAAAAAAAAAAACCACTTGTCCTTATCTAACATGAGGTTAAATAAGTTTGAGAATCATGAATGAAGAATTTGTGTTTGATTGTCAGTCGTGTCTTTGACCTCACGTCTGGCTGAAGGACAACTCTGCAGGACTCCTCCCAAACCCCAGTCGATCTGAGATGTAACAAAACTCCCCACATCCCTTCAATTCCTATCATCCCCCTCACCACTCGCCTTTTTCTCTATACATACTGTACACCCTGATCTCACTTCTCACTTTCCCACAGTGAGTGACTAACTTTCGCCTGTCATATTGCCTCTCCTCTTTTCTTCATCTTCATCCATCCATCCAGTCTCCTCCCTTTTAAATCCACCTCTGTTTTTATCCTTCCCGCTCTTCATTCCCATTTACTCTGTTACATGACCCGGTTATTGGTTCTCCATGTCCTTCCTCGATCACTCCGTCCCCTCTGGTGGGTCATATGATCCTCGTCTCCCTCCCTCCATCCCCGTGTCTCCATACAGTAATGACTTAGAGAACCTGAGACCACCCCAGAGAGAGAGAGAGAGAGAGAGAGAGAGAGAGGATAGCACAGAGAGAGAGACTGAGATGGGACTCAGGGAGGAGAGAAGGATGGCCGGATCAATACCTTTTAACGGGAAGGTGCTCTCAGTTCAGGATATAGATCTGTGATACACACACTCATACATACACTAACACAAACACACACACACACACACACACACACACACACACACACATCCATAACACATACAATTCACTAACAAAGGCCAAGTAAGAAGGAAACATGCATTTGTATACACTCATCCACACTTTCAAATGCAAAAAAAATATTCATATCTGCATGTATGCACAATCCTTTCTCACTCTGTTTCTCTAGCTTTGAGACACAAACACACACACACACACACAAACAGAGCATAGTGCTTCTGGGAATTTGCTCAGCCTTGTTTCTGTCCAGTGGAATGGAAATGTGTGCCTTGCTGCGTGAGCTCGCTGTTCCTTCATTAAAAGCCCTTCATTTCCAAACTTCAAACCCTTGTTTCTTGCCCAGAAATCAAAATTTCTGACAAACACAACTTGCTTCACCCACAAATTTTCCACCAACCTCTCAGAAAAGATCTTTAGATATACTATCACGTATCCTTGACTACAACACATGATGATGATGACTTATATTTTTCACCAATGCTCAGTTTCAAATCCCCATTTGTGCTTTGGATTAATTTCTAAGTCCTTGAAATTCCTGATTTGTTGAGTCTAACAAATCTCTTTTCAAATCTTTTTATCCCCTCAATCTCTTTATATTTGCAAAAACCTTCAGGTGATGTTTAACCGAACAGAAAATATTAATGTAAAGAAAAAACAAAGAAGAATAGTGAGTCCCATCTTTGGCTGTGAAATGTCAAAGCCCCTATGAGTCGGACATTTGGCGACTGAGATTGTCTCACGTTTCTTCAGTCAATAACAAAGCTGCATTGTTACATCTCATTTTGTCTGTCTTTGGTGATTTAGAGCAGCAGCTTCTGCATTGATTTGTCTTCCTGTGTCCTGTCAATTCTGTTAGTTACGGTTCATTATTTTTGCAAAGCTGTGCAATTATGTAAGTTGGGAATGAAATCAACTGAGGGGCAAATTGCTCTCAGCAGTGCAGACTTGTCACCCTCCTCAACATGCTTGGTCGCAAGCCTTTTGTCCTGTAATAGATTTGTGTGTTTGTGCGAGTGACTGTCTTTAAGACTGTTAGTAAGTTTCTGCAGCTCTCTGCTCGTGCCACTGAAGCAGAGAGACAAGAGGAAATGAGATGAGGTCAAAAGCTAGTGTATGGCTGGAGCACATATTAGGGCATTTGCATTCTGCCAAGTGTCAGCCGAGCTCTTCATGTATTTTTCTGTTGCTGTTATCAGACAACAGAACAGAGATTGCAGACTATGCTGTGATTTCAGATACATTTACTTATAAAATGATCACTAAGAGAGAAAGCTAGCAGCTCGTTGGGCCAGGTGTTGTAAGAGGCGTCTGTCTGTCTGCGGGCTGCAAGAGAAGGACGTCAAGGAAGTGGCCGTCACAGCAAGTAGAAGGCGTAACTCTCAGCAGTCCAAATCACAGAGTAGCCCAAACACAGAACACTTCCTCCAGCTCTTTGCCAGTTTATCTGAGTGCGTCTCTGTTTTCACTGAGCTTGAGCTGCTAGCCACCGTGCAGACTGATAAAATGGATACGTCACATCTCAATCACGAGTTGGTGCTGCTGTCAGTGTCGAAGACTCTGGGAGAAATGTGTGTTTTTAGAGCTTATCCAGCAGGCCTGCACAGCTGCTAGCAGCTGGAGGGAAAAGGGAAAGAGTGGGAGGTAAGTGGAAGGACGGAATATCGAAGATTTACTGACTCAGATCTGCATTAAGCTTGAGCAGTCACTCTTCCTCAGCTCCACCTTTTGTCCAAATATGGTTTCTTCTAGTTTCAAAAAACCAAGATGGTGACGGCCAAATTACAAACACGAGGCTTCAAAGCCGCAGTTCACAGACCAATGGGTGGCATCACGGTGGGTTGCCGATTGGTTTTAAAGCACAGTTTCTGAATACGGCCTGTGTGCATTTGTCCATGGACTGTGCACGCTGATACTTTTACAGTATCAATATACAGTAGAACCTATAGACCTGCTTTATAATCAAAAAAGACTTTATATAATATGGGACCTTTAAAAACAGAAAAAGATGTCATAGAGAAAGACAACAATAGACCAGAAAGCTAAACAAAGGAAAGAGAAAGGAGAGATGAAATAAGAGAGCAGAAAGCAGCTTGCAAATGCTAACTCAGGAGAGAGAGCATATGTGCTGACTCTCAGTCCCTAAATGCAAACAGCCTGCAGGAAACGGAAACTGTCATAGAAATGTTGCTCTGTTTTTTTTTTTCTTTTTTTTCAGATTTTGCCTCTGCAGGCAGCAGGACACACAAACTGTCCCCGACAAGTAGCTTTTCCCTGTCAGAGCTCAGTACCGTGGATCTGTCCTGAACAAAGATTCAAACAACATTCAAAGACCATCGAGTCGAAATCACTTTTCCGTTCGGGCCAAAGCAAATGGCCTTCAATCTCGAGGGCCCCAACTACAGTGGGATGAGAAATCCACTGTGTAGGAGACAGTTTGTCCCAACTGAGCAAACGGACATCGTCGTCTTGACAGAGCACATGAAGAACCAACTTTAGGCCTTTCCTGCTGCACGGCGTCCTCTGCTCTACCTGTGTGAACAAGCCCATTTCCACTTCTCATTGTGAAACAGTCAAACATTCAAGTGCATAGACTGATGCACATAAACACACGGTAAGCTGGCAGGCTTATTTAAAACAACCATCATTCCCTTGTTCACATGACATGCACACAAACACACACACACACACACACACACACACACGCAATGATGCAAATCTAAATCTGTGCAACAAATCAAAGACACACATGCTGAGCCACATCCGGTTATATCTGTATTTTCCAGTCTCATTCATGAGCCTTTCAAAATCCTTGTTATTATAAGTAAGCAGTAATCAAACCGGCACAGGTCCTAGCTCCCACCTACCCCACCTACCTGGTGGGCTATGAGCCTAATACCAGCCAGCATGAGGTGTTTGTGTGTAATGCAAATGGTGGTGATGAGAATGAGGTGTAAGAGGAATGCAACTGAGAGACAGAGAGAGAAATAGAAAGAAACTCAAAAGAGGGCTAAAAAGAGAGAGTGAAGTAGAGTCAGTGCTGTACCGTCCTCAGAACTTTAATCTGAGACATAAAGACATAAAGACCTGACCTGAGCTGCTGTCTGTCTGTCTGTCAGTGTGATTGACAGCTGGATCAGCCACTGTATACTCAAGAGATGCATGCGCACATTTTCTGCACACTTTCCCTCTCAGATGTAGATCCAAAATGAACAAAGAAAAACAGCACTTCAAAAAAACAAAAAGCAGTTTGGAATAGGAAAAAAACTTGAATTACCACCACCTCATTTCCTCCACCAACCGGCCAAGTTGCAGGAAATATGGTCACAATCTCCACTTCCTGATTTACAGCATTGAATAGGGGTCAGAAGTGTTTTGTGAGGTCATCACGACCTTGAACTTTGACGACCTAAATCAAATCAGTTTATCCTTGATTTCACTTCATCCAAATTAAAGTTTGTGCCAAATTTGAAGAAGCGTTCCTGAGATAACACATTCATGAGAATGGGACGGACGGTTCTGGCTGTTGCCAGTGTGGAGGCATGAAAATTCAAGCAGAGCAAGACTTGGCTCAGCAGACTGTGATTTACTGCACAGATTCTTTGTGGCCCCCTGAATCACTGGGGTCAACCGCAACAGTCACAGCCATTGAGATGCTTCTTCAATGCTTGCTACTCAATACTCGTGGGGGAGGTTTTAAAATCCTGCAGTAACATTAACGACATCCATTGTAGAAGGATTTCAAATACTTAGCATTTGGCCCTGAAATACAAAGCTGACTCCTCCACCCTGACCCTATCCTTGCACCTTGTGAGAGTGGTATTATCTTTTTTTTTTTTTTTTTTCCACTGGGGGCACTCATGTCAGGGTTTCACCCATTCATTGCAATAAAGTGCATTTGCATGTGGTGGTATGGCTCCACTGTTGCCTTGGAACAAATCTGAGTAAACTTGACACAGACTGTGCCTGAGCTCACAGAGCCCCTGGCAGAGCCTTGATGAACATGAACACATGTAAAGCAACACCCAGAATCCACACACAAGCGCACGCTAATGCAAGACGACTGTGGGAAGGTTGGAAGGTGAAGGGGTTCCACTCCTGAACGCAGCAGTGTAGCAGTGAGGATGTAGAGCCCGGCCTTGTTTTATTCAGACTGAATGAGTGTCAAACGTTTATATGAGGCTCATATATTGTGAGCAAAACGTTGTGGTTGTGCATGATTGCAAGATTATGGAATGAAACAAATTTCATTTTTGTAGCTCCATCGCAACTTAGCCTCAAGGGGCTTAACAATCTGTGACACACCATTTTCCTGATTTATTTCTGCTTATTTTTTAATTTATTTTTTGGCCTTTGTAAGCCTTAATTGTTAAGATGGTGCAGAGTGACAGGAAATGGAGCAGAGAGCAGTGGGAATGACACACAGCAAGTCCAAGTCCACTGGCTGGGAGTCAAACAACCGCATGGGTGCAAACATGCGCCCTAACCACTTGGCCATTGGCCACTCCTTTTTTTTTTTCCAGGGTTGTATATCCCTGGTGGAAGTTTTGCACGTATCAGTTTAAACAGACTTGCAAGCAATGAAGAAGCTTGGCTTGGGCAATATCCAAAATTTAACGTCTTTCACTAAGATTATATTGTATTTTCTTTAAGTTGGTTTTTGTTTGTGTTTTTGTAATAATAATTGTAATATTGTATTTTATGTTTCAGGTACAAGTAATGCTGCCACTAAACAGCAGTTCAAAGCTTTATTTGTTACATTCCAAAGTAAGGTATAGGGTGAAATATCATAATATTCAATATTATTGAATATCAATAATATTCTATATTGGCCAAAGCCTAAACTGCAAATTATCCTGTGGTCCAAACTGCAACACAAACTTTTATTACCCGGATTTGGTAACAAGATATACTGTGCAAAACAGCAAAATAATAATAATAATAATAATAATAATAATAATAATAATTTTTAATAATAATTTTGATATTGTGAAAAAAATTGCATATAGAGGGTAATATTGTGATATTCTGTATCATAGTATATCAATTTTATTGAATATTGACCCAAGCCTAGTGTTAACTCAAAATTTTCCTGTGATTAGTTTTTTTGGAACCATATGTAGCACCAAGTTTTATTGTCAACACACGTAATTAATAGACACAGGTCCTCAAATGAAATGACTGCATCAAAGAACAAATTGATCAACAGAATTATTGCCGGCAATCAAAAGCATTTTCATCACCAGACTTTGAAAACAAATAATTCAACAGTGTAAATGTAAACTCAACTCCCCTCCCTCCATTAAAAATCAAAGCATTACTCACAAAGCTGCAGAAGATGTGACTGAATGCATCTTGAGACTGTAATCCTATTTGCATCCGTGCTTCATATTCATCATTATGTCATTTAATTCATCTTATGTCTACATTTAATTTACTAATGTGGAGGCTGTGGGTTTATCAAACCATTTACAGTATGTATGCTAATAAACTTCATACTGACTATCCACTCATTTGTTTTATTTTCATGACATAATATGCTGGATGTGGCATTAGCAGAGCTGATGAGTCATTCTCCTCAGTCAACACTGTGACTCACTGGTTTGTAATCCTGCTCCACATTTTCTCTCTGCTCACATCAGCCCAGGATTAGATAATATTTGCACATTTCTCGCGGCATTATTTTACCCAGTAAAATACCCTTCTGTAACAGAAGCATGTCAAGTAATTTGTCCATCAGAATAGGGTGGTGTAATTCTCTTTAAATATGTTTTCTTCCTTTTATTCCGTTTGTCAAACAACCGACTAACGACCACACGCAGGTGAAAAAAATAACAAGACGTGTTTTTGTTTTCAAACCGTGTTCTGATTTATCCTAGAGCGCTGGGCTCATTTTCTCTAACAGTGACACTTGATAACTTTTCATTGTTCAAAGCTTTTTCAAACGGATATGCTGAAGTTTGTGATCAGTACATGTACCAGTGACTGACATTAGGGAAAAGGAGATGTTATTACAGATCGTTGCTGAAATAAAAAAAACTGGGTTCACAACTCACATCTGATCACGGATTAACTGTCAACAGGAAGATGCTGACTACGTCAACGCAGCCCAGACGCTCAAATAAAATGACAACCAGAGAGTTTCTGAGTTACTTTGAAACCTTGCATGTTGCAGAATGAAAATAAGAAATCAAATATAAAAACTTGTTTAAGTTACACTTTGCCAATAGCGTAATATGAGGGTGTAATGCAAAGCTGCCATGTCTGTCTGTTCATGTTATAAAAGTATTCTGTAGCAGTAACCATGACAACAAAGATCATCTAACCTTAAGGAAGTATGTATTTTAACCCAAACCACAAGTGCCAAGTAGTTTTTGTGCCTCAACCTAACCGAGCCATGGTTGTTTATTATCGTTACCACGGCGACGAAGGTCCTGTGCACAGCTGTCGGCACACTCTGCATGTTTCTTATTGTAACCATTACAACCAAGATGGGGTATGCATGCCACTGTAAGCGCGCTATTTGAGGAGACACCCAGGAGGATTGGAATCAACGACCTGCATGGTTGTTCAGGTTAGAAAGCTGTGTAACTGTAAGTGGTTCGGATGCAAACTGAGTGAAAACAAACTGTTATTTGAAAAGGAAAAAAAAAAAAGATAATAAAACCATTAATAGCTTTATAGACACATTGCATAATTTAAAAATAAGAAAGTTGTGTACATAATAGGAGGAGGTTTAGATAAAAATAAATTAAGACCTAAAACCTTTAGCTTGTCAGTTCCCAATATGACTTCTAACATTTGGATGCAGTGTGCATCTGTTCAGAATAAATTTCTAATTGTTTAAATCCCTGGTAAAAAGCATCAATAGACTGTGAAAGATGCACATTTATAAACATTAATCTGAGGAACCTGTTGGGTTATTACAGACCTGAGCATGAATACATTCTCATTATGAGCACTGAACAAGCTAATCAATACTAAGTCATTTCACCCATCACGACTCCAACCAATACTCATTCTATCTAAGAGACGACCACCGTGAACACACGACTAATTGTGCTTCTGCAGATTCGTTTAGAAAAAGTGATTCAACTTTTCACCTTGTGGAATTGAGCATTCAGCATTTCATGAAATGCACCAGCACAATCTGTGTGTGTATGTGTGTGTGTGTGTGTGTGTGTGTGCGCGCCAAGTCAGTCCTCAAGTCCAGAGCCATTACGCTGCGAGTCTAAGCTACAGAGCGAATGGCAGGCGTTCCCAAAATAGCACAGGCCTTGTTAAATATTTCAGTAACTCAGATGGTAGCATAAGGAGGAGGAGCAGGAGAGAAGGAGAGAAATGAAACATCAAAATAAACTCTGCGCATACACACAAGTGCAAAATGATCAAGCGGTAAAAAACCAAAAAAAAAGTGAAGAAGGACCATCATTATTATGCTATGTCATGAATGTTTTCTTGATCTTTGCTCTTGTTTAGATTAAGGCTGCTGTAGCTATCAGTGATTCTGCTTAAGAAACACTTTTTCCCCCCAAACTTGTAGAGAGTTGGGATAAAGAGACGGAGCCAGACAGAAACGCAGACACTGAGCTGGAGACAGAACCAAAGAAAATAACACACACACACAGAGAAAGTCTGCTTTTCTAAAACCATACACTTAAAGTTGCCAAAGCCACAGTTGCCATGTTTTGGACACAAATAACATAACCGTGCACATGCATACACACACACACAAACACACACACACTTTAAATTGCACATGTACTAAGCTCATTCAATTCCCAAACCACATTCCTCACCCCATCAAATCTAATGGAGCACTGGGTTCCTGCTGGTTTTTGGGGCTGGAAATGGATTTTATAGCTGGAAATTGGCGGTAACTGAGGAGCTGAAACGTATAGAGGCTTTGCAGTGGCTTTTAGTAACTACGTCTGGCACCATCATCATTAGCTTAAACAACGCAGAACTTACAGTACATTCTTTATTTGATGGCAGCCGGTTTTCCACTGAACCCAGTCACAGTATTGGCACCATGAAGCTGTGAGTTAGATTATTAACTGGCAAAACAAGAATCAGTCATTTACACTTGATACACATCAGCGAACCCACAATACAGAGGTCTGAGTCAGACAACCCACTGTGCTCCCTCCATAGCTAACACATTTAGCAGAGACACAGATGTTAGCTACTCACTTGCGCAGGAATGCACCCCTAGGTGTGAGAGGTAGTCAGCGGATTAATGGATTATTTAAAGTGAAGAAATGCTTATATTTGAAAGTGTGATCCTCAGGTTCTCTGTTAGTGTTGTTTGCTGCCATATTATTGTCTTTAACGGAATCTTGGGATAGGTTGGGCCATGAAGGATCCACCCATCGGAGCCTTCGTTTAGCAGGAGAAGAAGGACGCATTGTACAGATGCATTTTGAAGGGGCCTTCGAATTAGGACGGCCCAGTCGCGTCGCTGTGATGCAATCGGTCTTCAAATGCAGCCTCCAAAGGATGTGGCCTCTGAATGAGGACCTAGCTTATAACACTGTCAATCAAAATTGATGCAGCAGAACCAGAGATATGAGCTTTTTTTTTTCCATTCCACACATTCTTCCTCCTTGTCGAAACCTGGTGCCTACATTACCCACAATGCAACTCCACTGGCAGCTTCAGAGACAGAGAAAAGCGACCTGTGTGGCTGTTTAAGTTGGAGGATGAGTATTTATTTTTTTATTTAACCTTATTTTATTTCAT
The DNA here is from genome assembly GCF_046630095.1 of Trachinotus anak. Lineage (NCBI taxonomy): Eukaryota > Metazoa > Chordata > Actinopteri > Carangiformes > Carangidae > Trachinotus > Trachinotus anak. The sequence goes on from NW_027273864.1 coordinate 25,337,320, forward strand.
TTTGTAATGAATTCAACAGAAAACACTTGATTTAGCATTGGCTTTAAGAAAAATTGAAATAAAATAAAATGCCAAGGCCACTAACAATATGTTGAGCACTGCAGGGATAAAAATAAAAGAGGATTCTAATGATATAATAAAAGCACACTGTACACACCAAACTGTTTCTGTAGGTTATACAGTTGTAAGAATCTACACAAAGGAAGAAAATGCTTTACATTGTAAACAACACATTGTCTTGTAGTTCATATGTCTGTGTGCACTGTTGCTGCGTGAGTCATAAATGAGCCAATTTCATGTGTGATTAATGAAGAAATGTGTGATTGTATGTGCTGCAGAAAGAGAACTGTGTGTGTGTGTGTGTGTGTGTGTGTGTGTGTGTGGATGTGCATTTTCACACCTTACGTTTACAAGAATGTGTTAAATCTAGGTCTGCATAATCAATTTCCCAACACGGACGTTTGTTCTGATCTAATAATAGAACTACAACAGTTTATTGAGAATAAACAGTGAGACAGTGAGATGCAGGGAGGCATGTTTGACAGGGAGAAGGGAGGGAAGAGAAAGCAAGGGAGAAACAGAGAGTGACGGAAACACAGAAAGATGCCACAAGGGGCGGGGGGGGGGGGGGGGGGGGGGGCAAGACGTGGACTAAAAGAAGAGAAAATGAGAGAAACTAAAGACATACGGGATTAGTTTGATTTTATTTTTCAAACAAAAGCTGTTTAGCTGCCGTGTACGCCCAGTTTAATATGACATCATACACTGAGAGACAGACCTAACAACACACACACACACACACACACACACACACACACACACTATTCCCACTGTCCAGTGCTAGAGGCAGGTTAGTATTGATCTGTTCTAGGAAGTGCATGCAGCGGTCAGTCTGTCGGTCAGCTATTTATGCACGGCTCTAATTCTTCCCGTCCATCCATCATCTATCCGTCCAGCCATCCTTCCATCCCTCCTCTACCCTCCTACTTACTCCTTCACCCACATTATCCCCCCATTCCTGATGTCATTACTCTGTCTTTAATTCATCCTTCCATGCAAATCTTCTTTAATAAGGTGCTACTGAAACTACAGTGTTTTTGGTTAGAGTTAACATTAAAACCATGATTCCTATAAATCTCTGTCTGCTTGTCTTTCATGATAGATCAAGAATCACAACTACCAGTAGCAGCTTGCATTTTGTACAGAAGCCTGACATGGATTTAAAACTGGATTAAGTTGAGTGTTACTTCATCAAAATGTGGTTTGGTTCTGTGTTGTAAAGCAATATAGACATAATGGGATAGGTGATCATATTGGCTCCAATCTGACATCGGATAATACCAAGGTTGGTATTGTCAATAACAACACCAACTCTATTCATTAACACTCACCTAAATACACCTAGAAACATACATCTAATTCAGGGGTAGGCTAACGTTACAGATCATTTATATTATGAATAAATAATCTTTATGTGTCGGGTATAGTGGGTGTTGCTCACAGTGCAACATCCCAACAGAATCTTTTAAATATTCTTCTTCTGTTTTTTCTAAACCAGAAACTCTACTATCATCATTCCTACTTTTCACCCACAGCAGGCAGTTGTTTTCAGCAGACAGATAAAGTTGGAGACTTGGTGATGAAGAAAGTGGAACATGTAGCATCTTAAAACAGATTATTTTTTCCTCGGGATTTGCTACATGTCTTAGAGATGCAATGGGAGAGGAGTGTTTCGGTCACCTCTGGTTCATGTTCCCCATAGAAAATGTTACATGACTCACGTGTACATGAAACATCCAAGCACAGAGCTTAAACTTCAGTTACATGTGCCACTATGGAGTTTGCACAACTGCTGTTAATAAAATGGTTTTTAAAATCAGTGCAACTCAAATCAATTCACTTTCAGATTCTGGCTCAACTATCGATGAATTCAGAAGTGATGGCCCTTACTCTGATGGCAATTACTCTGACTGGCTTAAAAGCATCCAACATATGAACCTGGCGGGGTTCTGGTCTGGTTTCCCACAAACAAAGCTCAAACAACTAATACTGGAGATCCTAACATAAATCTATATGATGGTAATAGATCCACGAGGGTCTGCTGTGGTCCAAATGACATAATTTCCTCATCTGAGGGTGTCCATGAACCTCTGCATGAAAGTCTGTTTACCCAACAAACTGTTTTGGCCACTATGCTAAAACGGCACCAACTGTGCATGCATCCTCTGCACAAACTAGAAATAAGAACAACTACACATCCATGGTGTCTGTGTGGTTGTCCGCAAAGGAGTATAAATGAAGCTGACCACTGAGCAGATTATTAAAAGAAAAAAAAAAAAGAAATGGAAATACAGACATTTGCCATGTCCACTTTATGAAAAGATAATGCATGATTTTTCTTTTCAGCTTTTTACACTGCCCCCAAGTGGTCAAAAAAAAAGCTAACCAACTAGCCACTGTCAAGCAAGACTGTCTCGTCACTTTCCAATACCGAGTCACTGTTACTGTCCATTCTGCCCTGAAGAAATAGCGCTGCACAGAAGACGTATTATAACCTCTTGCATTAGAAACACAACGATGGCTGAAGCTCTTGTCAAGACTGTAAACAGCTGTTAATGCTAACGCTGGCTATCTAGCAATAGCATGACAGCTCCTTTAAAAATACATAAAATGAAAAATACTGAACAGATTTGTTTCTTTGTGCAGCAGCTACTTTTATCACAAACACAGGAGTGGAATAATGAATGTACAGTATTTCCACAGGAAGCTGGATTGTTTACATGGGTATCAATCTATAAGAATTGATACCAGACCATGGTATCATAGTTTCATAGGCAGGGCAACCACCAACTCTGCTCCACTGGTTCACACATTATAAAATGAAGAGTATGTTGCCAGCCTTCTTAGAAATGGCCTTGTGTATTCAGAGCAATTACACTAATGTCTCCAAATGTATGTGGTAATGATTTATTGATGTTAAAATGCTGCACGTAGCACCATTAAATCCATCTAGAGACCAAGCCTTTCCAAATAATCCTTGCTACACCTTGTTTGTAGGAAGGGCTGACCCAGCTCCACCAATCCTTCCATCCATCCATTAACCCTCGATGTCATTAGTTCACTCATCTAACCACCCACCCCATCCGCCACCCTTCATTCCTCTCCTTCCTTTATGAAGGCTGATGTTTAACTCTCGTTAGCGAATAATCCTTCTCTTTCTTCTCCTTTTTTTTTTACTGCCCCACCCCAATCGCCTTTGCAGGATCCAGGGAGTGCATTAGTAGATTAAAAAGAGGAGAGATGAAGCACCTCCTGTCCATGTGCCAACTCCCTCAAGCTACCCTTCCTTCCCCCCTCCATCCTTCTCTTTACTTTTCATTTTTATAGCACCCTCCTTTCTCTTAATTTCTCCCTCAAGTGTCTGTTAGATTTCAGTGGGAATGCATTTTCTCTTTTAACAAATTTCTAAAAGCTTACCGAACCTTTTATCGTCCTTTTCTATCTCTGCCTTGCTAAGTCTGTCTCTCTCTCTTTCCATCATCCTCACTGTCGTTTTTTCAGAAGCTTTTGCTTTGCATACCCCCGCTGTTCAGTTTATCTGTTTTCATCCCTCCTGTTTCCTCCCTTGCTTCAGCTGCTTGTGACTGAACCTCTCATTTCCCTTCATCTTGCAGACACACTCCTTTACTGTCTGTTCGAGTGAATCTTTCTTGCCTCCTGTTGGTCTCTCTTCATTTCTACATATCTACCTCGATTTCTACTGACTGAAATATTCATTTTGTTTTTGACTAGAGGAAGCTGATGTATAGCTGCACTCACAAACTATTAAGTGAACATGAACGAACACGAAGGTGGAACATCATGAACACATTTTCATATTTTGGATGAAGGTTCACCCAGAAAGCTCATCTGCAAGTAGCCTTTGGCAAAATCCAAAATTGAAAGGTCCGATATTATATAAAGTGAGATCTCCATGTGGTCTTTGACAGTTTCACAGTAATAATATAGAAGCTAGACCTGCTTTATAATCAAAGTGCTCAGACCACAGAGAAACACACTGAAATGCCTAGATTCAGAAACTGAGCCTGAAATTGGCCATAAGGACTTCTGTAACTTTGTGATGTTAGAAAAAAAACAGTCACCGACCTCACCCGGACCCACCATCCAAACCTTGCAGGATTTGGTTTCTCTGAGTGTTTATCTGAAATCTGTTAAATTTCCTTCAAACACTCAGGAAACACTCAGCCAATCCAATCGAATATTGGCCAAAGCCCATCTGCAAGGCACTAGAGAAACCAGCCACCTGAAGTTCTTTTCTGTTACTTGTCTGCAGTAACACTGCTTCTCAATTCTGAAAACTGGACTGTAGTTGACATGACCACTCAGCAAGTTGCAGTGCCACTGGAGCTGAAGTGAGCAATCAGCAAGATCAACTTGTCAAATGTACAGTGACTCAGCAACGGTTCTCAGTGGTCTGAAACTGGAAGTCACAGGAATGAAGGAAGTTTCAGTCATCTGATAATAAATGCATGAAGGGTTGGAGAGACGCAGAGAGATGAGATGGATTCAAGAATGATGCCTCAGATTAAGACAGAAACAAAACAAGGGGAAAGATATATCAATAATTAATCAATGTCACTGTCAGTCACTGAGCATTTTCTCTTTTAATCATTACTATAAATACATGTAGAGGGGGATAAACATGCATGAACACATTTTCTCTTTTAACATGACGAATTCATGGCCAAAAGTATGCAGACACCTAAACATTGCACCTGCAATCAGCCTTGACTTGGCAGGTGTCAGTGTCAATCCCGAAGGTGTTGGATTGGAGTGAGGTCCAGGCTCTGTGCTGACCTGTGAAGTTCTTCCATGTCAAACTGTGAGAACCATTTCTTCATGGACATTTCTTTGCACATGGCAGCACATTCATGGTACAAAAAGATAATGCCCTCCCGAAATGCTTGTGGATAGTCTGCCTCCAAACGGTCGTGCTTAACCCTGCTATGGTTAAGCAAGAAAATTCTTTGACTAAGGTTCGGGACAGATCATGCTTTCATTTAATTGTTAATGAACACATGAAATCTTGTACATTGCAGAATTTTTCGTGTATTAAACCAGACTATGATGTTCATGCAGTCACAACACCTGAATGACGTTGCACAAACACAACCACAACCT